>NC_057803.1:281701679-281703965 GCF_018294505.1 Triticum aestivum | reverse complement strand
TCCTCCTCCGGCGAACCGCCGCCCCGCGCCGTCCCGTGCTCCGGCGAGAGCAGCTCCGGCGAGCCTCCTCCCACCTCCTCCGGCCGCCGAGCCTGCCAAGTCCGGCGACTCCTCCATCTCCGGCGAACAGGAACCCCAGGGACGACCTCGGATTGCGTGCCCCCGATCTAGATCTGAAAATATCTCAGGGTTGACTTTTTCGCCCGAAACCCTAATCCAAGTGCTCCTGTTCATCGTGTCGTATCTCTGCATCCGTAACTCCGTTTTTGGCATATAGCATATCAAAATGTTCATCTCAGAGAGTACATCATTTCATTACAATGCATCATTTTCATTTGAGTTCATATTGATGCCCGAAATGCTGTTAGAAGAGGGCTACTTGAGATAATTGTCAAATCTGCTACTCCATTTGCATACTTGTCATTTTTGCCATGATTATTGTGTGCATGATATGCCCATGAGCTCTACATATATTTTGTTAAGGGTTTTGCCACCTTTCTAGAGGTGCAACCCATGTATTTTTGTGATGTGTGTGGTGACTAGTGAAAGCTTGCGAAGTGAGGCACTTGGTATTGCTAATTTCAGGGACTTAGTAATTCCACTAAGTCCTTGGGCTGTTTATTACATATGGCCATATGTTCATGTTGTTTCCTAGTGATCAGTGCCTCTTTTGAGGATGATCAGTAAGGGTGTTTTGTTAATATTGTAGTGCTCTATCCATACATTTCTTTGTTTGCAATTTTGGAGCAGCCTAGCTTGAGTCAATCGAGCTCTACTTTTGCTACTTTGTGAATCTGGGCAGATTGTCAACTTATTTGCAATTTTGCCGATGTTGTTGTAGTTGATCCGTGCAAGCTATGTTATTGTTCTTGACATGCCTAGCTTGAATTTTGTGTGTTCTTGATGGGTGTGTGCTTAGATTATCATGTCTTGCTCCGCAGTGAGTGCATCGAGCTCGTAAACATGCCTACGTAATATCTGTTTTCAGCATGCTCCAGTTTTTCAGTCTGTGATCTGATTATGTTTTTGCCATGTTCACATGCTTGCAATTGTATTTTCTGATCACTTTTGGCTCAAGGTCACTAAGGGACTTTTGTTAATCTCTTTGAGTAGCTGCATGCCATTCTTTACTTTGTCATGTTCAGGTCCTGTAGCATGTAGTTTTGTTGCTCCAAAGAGTGCTACCTGAACTGGAATTCCACACAAGTGTTAATTTCACTAAGTCTAAAATCTGTTTGCCATATGCATTTTTGCCATGATTATTTGAACCTGTTAATGGATGAATTGGCCGTAGCTCAGTGCTAGACTTTTGTTAAGCATCTTGAATGCATCCCTGCCATGTATTTTGTTGTCAAGTTTGGGTTCTGTATCATGTTCATCTCATTGCATTTAGTTGGCTACTTGCTGTAAATCGCAGACCGGTGTCATTTTTGAATCGCTTGCCATTTCCAAACCGTAACTCCGATTACGGCGATCTTTATATCGTTTTCAAGCGATTTCTTATCATCTTTCTAGTGGCACACTTGGATTCCTTAGTTGAGGCCAGGTTCATGCATTCCTTGTCACTTCTTGCATATGCATCCCGCATCGCATCCCGCATCGCATACCATCCTTGCATCATAGTGTTTGATCCTTGCACGTGGTTGATTGTGTCCTTGTTGCTTGTTTGTCTTGTTTGGGTAGAGATGGGAGACGGGTTCGCTAACGAGGAGCCCGTGGAGTTTGCTTTCGAGGATCCAGTCAACTCTGACAACTGTGCAGGCAAGATGATCATACCCTCGAAATCACTACTATCTTTGCTATGCTAGTTTGCTCGCTCTTTTGCTATGCCAATGCTACGATGCCTACCTTTTGCTTTCAAGCCTCCCAAATTGCCATGTCAAACCTCTAACCCACCATGTCCTAGCAAATCGTTGATTGGCTATGTTACCGCTTTGCTCAGCCCCTCTTATAGCGATGCTAGTTGCAGGTGAAGCTTGGAGGCCGTTCCTTGTTGGAACATTTATTTACTTGCTGGGATATCATTATATAATCTTGTTATCTTAATGCATCTATACACTTGGTAAAGGGTGGAAGGCTCAGCCTCTCGCCTAGTGTTTTGTTCCACTCTTGCCGCCCTAGTTTCCGTCATATCGGTGTTATGTTCCCGGATTTTTGCGTTCCTTACGCGGTTGGGTTATAATGGGAACCCCTTGATAGTTCGCCTTGATTAAAGCTTTTCCAGCAATGCCCAACCTTGGTCTTACCATTTCCACCTAGCCTTTTTTCCCTTGGGTTTCCGGAGCC
>NC_057803.1:281694314-281701468 GCF_018294505.1 Triticum aestivum | reverse complement strand
AGTGTTGGTCCGAACCGAGTAGACTGCGGGGCCACCTCAGGGCAACTTGAGGGTTGGTTTTACTCGTAGGATGTCTCATCCGAGTGTGCCCTGAGAACGAGATATGCGCAGCTCCTATCGGGATTTATCGGCACATTCGGGCGGTGTTGCTGGTCTTGTTTTAACCTGTCGAAGTGTCTTTAAGAACCGAGATACCGAGTCCGATCGGAACGTCTTGGGAGGAGGTCTATTCCTTCGTTGACCGTGAGAGCTTGTCATGGGCTAAGTTGGGACTCCCCTGCAGGGATTTGAACTTTCGAAAGCCGTGCCCGCGGTTATGGGCAGATGGGAATTTGTTAATGTCCGGTTGTAGATAACTTGAACCTTAACTTAATTAAAATGAATCAACTGAGTGTGTTACCGTGATGGCCTCTTCTCGGCGGAGTCCGGGAAGTGGACACGGTGTTGGAGTAATGCTTGCGCAGGTTGTCCTCTAGTTTCTCGCTCGTGCTTTGCCTCCTCTTCTCACTCTCTTTCGCGAATAGGATAGCCACCATATTATGCTAGTCGCTTGCTGCAGCTCCACATATATTCTTACCTTGCCTTACCTATAAGCTTAAATAGTCTTGATCGCGAGGGTGCGAGATTGCTGAGTCCCTGTGGCTCACAGATTACTATTACACCAGATGCAGGGCCTGATGTTTCCGATCCAGGTGACGCGCTCGAGCTCAAGTAGGAGTTCGACGAGGACTCTCAGCGTCACTATGTTTTCTTTCCTGATGATCAGTAGTGGTGCCCAGTTGGGAGTGATCGGAACCGTGTCGCATGTTGGGTTATCTTTTATTTTGCCGCCGTAGTCGGGCCATGAGTGTTTGGATGATGTAATGTTATTTATGTACCTTGATTGACATGGCGAGTGTAAGCCAACTATGTTATCTCCCCTTTATTATTATATTACATGGGATGTGTAAAGATTACCTTACTTGCGACATATGCCTTCAATGCGATTAAGTCTCTAAGTCGTGCCTAGACACGTGGGAGCTATAGTCGCATCGAGGGTGTTACAAGTTGGTAATCAGAGCCTTCCCCGACCTTAGGAGCCCCATTGCTTGATCATTTTTAGCGGCCGAGTTGTGTCTAGAAAAATGTTTTGAGTCATTTAGGAATTATATATCGGAGAGTTTAGGAATTCTTTTTTACTTCCCAGTCTCCTCATCGCTCTGGTAAGGCATCCTGACGTAAAGTTTTGACTCTTCTCTTCTCAAATTTCACTAAAAAAAATTTAGGATCACGCGGGTATCTTGGAATCGTTCTGATGGTTTTATGATGAGAACATTGTCTTGGTGCCTCCTGTCAGGGGTTTTGTGGAAGTGTCCCGGGGAGTTGAGCTCTGAGGTGTTGTCGTCATAATTTTATTGTTGCAATTCTGGAATACCTGAGTTTAGTACGCCGACATCGAAAATCTCTTTTATGCAGTTCGTTGGTGAAATAACCTCGACGCCACCCAGTACTGGGGCGGGAGTTCGGGAGTATCACCATAACTTGTATAACAGATGCTTTTCGAAGGTTGAGGTAGATGGTTTCTGAAGGTTTCTTGGTTATGTGTTGAAGGATGGATACAGCTGGATGTAGGATTTGCTAGTTTGGGTGAGATATTATGCTTCCCCTGTATCCCCAACACCTGATTGCATGACCGGAAAGGTTCGGGAGTTTCATAGGTGGGAAAGCTCTAGTTCTTCTTCCACGGATATTGGTTTGAGATTGGGATTTCTTACCGATTATTCGTTCTTGATCCGTACCTTGTTGATTTATTTCTCTGCCTTAAATTCTACGTGGCTTCTCAATTTATGGATATGTGACCATTTCAAGAGGAATGCATTCGTTCATTTTGTTCGGATGTGAAGACTATATGTTGCAATTTTCATTCCGTTGGATTCAGCTTCATTTTATCTGTCTATGTGCTAATGGTGGTCAACCTCTTCAGGATGGCTCCTCCAACGCGCACGACTCCGAATCCTGATCCGCCACCACCTCCACCTCCTCCGGAGGCATGGCAAGCTGTGATGGCCGCAACCAATGCAAACACACAGTTGATCATGCAAATTCTTCAAGAGCGCAATCAAGGCAACCAAGGGAACCAAGGCAACAATCAGAATCACTCTGCTACACTCAACCAGTTCCATGCTAACGGGCCAAAGACTTTCAGCAATTGTGTTGAGGCAACCGATGCTGACGATTGGCTTGTGGATCTGTGCAAGCATTTCGAGTGCAGTAACGTCAGACCTGAGGACTTTGTCAAGTTCGCTTCCTTCCAACTCAAAGATCAAGCTGCAGAATGGTTCCAGCAGTACAAGGACTCCAGAGGTGGATGTGTTATCATGGGATGAATTTCGTCGAGATTTCAGAGCTCACCATATCCCTCAGAGCGTGGTTGAAAGCAAGCGTGAGGAATTCTGCAATCTGAAGCAAGGCTCTTTGTTTGTCTATGACTACAACAAGTTGTTCCAGAAGCTCGCCCGCTTTGCTAAGAAGGACGTCCCTGATGAGAAGAGCATGATATACCAGTTCAGGGGTGGTCTCAGAGAAGAAATTCAGCTAGCTCTTGTCCTCTTTGAGCCCTTGAGGTATGATGAGTTCTACAACATGGCATTGAAGCAAGAGGCTGCTCAGTTGAGGTGTGATGCTTCCAAGAAGCAAGTCAGAGATGTTACTCCTTCTTCCTCTACTCAAGTGGCCAAGCAGCAGAAGTATTGGCTTCCTCCTCCTCCATTCCGTCAGCCGTATCAGCAGAAGAGCAAAGGTGGCAGTGGATCTTCCCACCCACCCAACCCTGGCTTTCAGAACAAGACTTCGTCTCAAGCTCCAAGATCGAGTGCTCCGTACCACCGTCCGCTTTCAGAGGTCACGTGCAACAAGTGCCAATAGAAGGGTCACTATGCCAACAAGTGCTTCAACCAGAGGCGTCTTCCTCCTCCTCCTCCTGTCAGATCAGCAAGTACAGCTGTGGTCAAGCATAACCCCAAGCATGCCAAGGTCAACTTGATGAACGCAGCTCAGGCAGAGGATTCGTTAGATGTCATTATGGGTAACCTTCCTATTAATGATGTTCCCGCAAAAGTTCTTTTTGATACTGGTGCATCGCATTCTTTCTTGTCATGCCCATTTGCATCGAAGCACAATGTTGTTACTGAGATCATGCCCAAAGTCATGCAAGTTGTTTCTCTCGGCAAGCTTTTGACTTCTAGTTTGGTTGCTCCCGATATCTCTATCACGTTGGGCGATTACAAGTTTCTTTCTTCTCCGGTGGTTCTTGGTAACTCGGATATTGATCTTATTCTCGGAATGGATTGGCTTTCTAAGCACAAGGCGCATCTTGATTGTGCTGCCAGGCAGATTCAATTGACTCATTCGTCTGAGGATGTAATTGTCTTTCCCGCTCGGGATAATACCATCCGTCTGTTTTCTCTCAATGAGAAGGGTGAACTGGATGCTATCTCGCAGATTCCAGTCGTTTGCGAATATCAAGATGTCTTTCCAGAAGAGCTTCTAGGAATGCCTCCGCAATGGCCAGTTGAATTCGTCATTGATCTTGATCCCGGCACAGAACCTGTGTGCAAGCGTCCTTACAAGCTCGGACCTGAAGAGCTGAAGGAGCTGAAGAAGCAACTCGATATTCAAGAGAAAATGGGTCTCATCCGGCCTAGTTCTTCTCCGTGGGGTTGTGGTGTTCTTTTTATGAAGAAGAAGGATGGAACGGATCGACTTTGTGTTGATTACCGTCCATTGAACAAGAAGACTATAAAGAACAAATACCCACTTCCCAACATCAATGAGCTGTTCGAACAACTCAAAGGTGCCCAAGTATTCTCCAAGCTTGATCTCCGTATGGGTTATCATATGATTCGAATCCGTGAGCAAGATATTCCCAAGACGGCTTTCAGAACAAGCTATGGTTCATATGAATACACTGTCATGTCTTTTGGCCTCGTCAACGCTCCTCCCACTTTCTCTCGCATGATGAACTTCATCTTCAACGCCTACACCAATGACTTCGTTTTGGTCTATCTCGACGACATTCTGGTTTTCTCGAAGAACAAGGAAGATCATGCCAAACACTTGCGTCTGGTGCTCGATAAGCTCAGAGAACATCAGTTCTACGCCAAGTTCTCCAAGTGTGAATTTTGGCTCGATGAAGTTCTTTATCTTGGTCATATCATCTCTCCCAAGGGCATTGCCGTGAATCCTGAGAAGGTGTCTGCAATTGTGAATTGGGAACCCCCTCAGAACGTGAAGAAACTCCGTAGCTTCCTCAGTCTCGCAAGCTATTGTCGAAGATTCGTTGAAAACTTTTCTAAGATCGCGAAGCCTCTCTCTAATATTCTCCAGAAGCACGTCACGTACGTTTGGTCTCCGGAGTGTGACATTGCTTTCAACACTTTGAAAGAGAAATTGATCACTGCTCCAGTTCTGACTCCGCCCGATGAATCCAAGCCGTACGAGGTCTTTTGTGATGCCTCTCTCCAAGGTCTCGGCGCAGTATTGATGCAAGAGAAGAAATTTGTTGCTTATAGCTCTCGCCAGTTGAAGCCTAATGAGAAGAACTATCCCACTCATGATCTCGAGTTGGCGGCAGTTGTGCATGCTCTTTTGACTTGGAGACATCTTCTATTGGGAAGAAAAGTGGACATTTTCACTGATCACAAGAGTCTCAAGTACATCTTCACTCAGCCTAATCTCAACCTCAGGCAAACTCGATGGGTCAAAATGATTCAAGAGTATAATCTGAGTATCGAGTATACTCCAGGCAAGGCCAATGTGATTGCTGACGCATTGAGCAGAAAGGCTTATTGCAACAGTCTGATTCTCAAGCCTTATCAACCCGAGCTTTGTGAAGCCTTCCGCAAACTCAATCTGCAAGTTGTTCCTCAAGGTTTCCTCGCCAACCTTCAAGTCTCTCCTACCTTAGAAGACCAGATTCGCCAAGCCCAGCTTCTTGATGCTATGGTGAAAAAGGTGAAGATTGGGATTGCCAAGAGTCAACCCAAGTACAAGTGCTACCGCCTTGATGACAAGGACACTCTCTTCTTCGAGGATCGTATTGTTGTGCCCAAAGGTGACCTCCGTAAAGTAATCATGAACGAGGCTCACAATTATCTCCTCTCCATCCACCCTGGGAGTACGAAGATGTATCAGGACCTCAAGCAGGCTTATTGGTGGACTCGAATGAAGCACGAGATTGCTCAATTCGTGAATGAGTGTGATGTCTACAGAAGAGTGAAGGAAGAACATCAAAGGCCAGCTGGTCTCCTCCAACCTCTTGCCATTCCAGAATGGAAGTTTGACCACATTGAGATGGACTTCGTGACTGGGTTTCCAAAGTCCAAACGTGGCAATGATGCTATATTCGTTGTCATCGACAAACTCACTAAAGTGGCTCACTTTCTGCCTATCAAAGAGTCGATCACTGCAGCTCAATTGGTGGAACTCTATACCTCTCGGATTTTCTCTCTGCATGGTATTCCACAAGTGATCTTTTCAGACCGTGGCAGCATCTTTACCTCCAAGTTTTGGGATTCTTTTCAGAAGGCCATGGGCACCAACATCCGCTTCAGCACAGCTTTCCATCCTCAAACTAGTGGTCAAGTCGAGCGTGTCAACCAGATTCTTCAAGATATGCTCAGGGCTTGTGTGATCTCCTTCGGCATGAAGTGGGAGGATTATCTTCCTTATGCTGAATTCTCCTACAACAACAGTTTCCAAGCAAGTTCGGGCAAGGCCCCTTTTGAAATTCTGTATGGCAGGAAGTGCCGTACCCATCTCAACTGGTCTGAAACCGGTGAACGTCAACTTTTGGGAAATGACTTAATCACAGAGGCAGAGGAAATGTGCAAAGTCATTCGTGATAACCTCAAAGCAGCCCAATCCCGTCAGAAGAGCTACTATGATAGTAAGCACCGTGATTTGGCTTTCGAGATCGGAGATCATGTTTACCTCCGTGTCTCTCCTATGAAAGGTACTCGTCGCTTCGGTATCAAAGGTAAGCTTGCCCCCAGATACGTGGGACCTTTCAAGATTGTCAGCAAGAGAGGCGATCTCGCCTATCAACTCGAGCTTCCTTCAAACTTTGCAAATGTTCATGATGTGTTCCATGACTCTCAGCTCCGAAAGTGCTTCAAGACTCCTGACCGCACCATTAACTTCGAGGACATTGAGCACCAAGAAGATCTTTCCTATCGTGAGCACCAAGTGGCTATTCTTGAAGAGACTGAACGCAAGACTCGCAATAAGTCAATCAAATTCCTCAAAGTCAAGTGGTCACACCATTCCGACCGTGAAGCTACCTGGGAACGCGAGGATCACCTCCGTTCTGAGTACCCGGCGTTCTTTCAGTCCTAGATCTCGGGACGAGATCCTTTCGTAGTGGTGGAGTGTTGTAACACCCCGGATGTAACTTTCCCAATTTGTACTCCAACTCTTGCTATTTTTGGCGTTTAGTTATTTTATTTTCTCGCGTTTGGGTTTTTGTCTCCGTGTGTTGTTATCGTTGTCATGCATCTCATATCATGTCATCATGTGCATTGCATTTGCATACGTGTTCATCTCATGCATTCGAGCATTTTCCCCGTTGTCCGTTTTGCATTCCAGCGCTTCGTTCTCCTCCGGTGGTCATTTCTACCTTTATTTCATGTGTGGGGATTAAACATTTCTGGATTGGACCGAGACTTGCCGTGCGGCCTTGGTTTACTACCGGTAGACCGCCTGTCAAGTTTCATATGATTTGGACTTCGTTTGATACTCCAACGGTTAACCGAGGGACTGAAAAGGCCTCGTGTGTGTTGCAGCCCAACACCCCTCCAATTTGGCCCAAAACCCACCAAACCCTTCTCCATCATCTAGAGCGTTCGATCACGATCGCGTGGCCGAAAACCACACCTCATTTGGACTCTCCTAGCTCCCTCTATGCCTATAAATAGACCTCCCCGAAATTCGGATCTCCTCCTGCCCCGAAACCCTAAACCGCCCCGCCACCGACGGACTTGTCCGCCGCCTAGATCGGATACGTCCGCCGCCCACCCGGGCCAATCCTGCTCCGCCACATGTCCCGCCGCCGTCCTCCCGCGCCGCGGCCCGCGAGCCCAGCCGGGGCCCCCGAGGGCCCGAAGCCGCTCCCCGCC
>NC_057803.1:281666594-281693968 GCF_018294505.1 Triticum aestivum | reverse complement strand
CCCCGCCGCCCGCGCCTCGCCGCCGCCATAGCCGGTCGCCGCCTCGCCGCGTGCCGCCGTCTTCCCTCCTCCGTGCCACTACAGGCCATTGCCAGCCCCGCCGGAGCAAGCCGCCGCCGCCCCGCGCCCGTCCTCCTCCGGCGAACCGCCGCCCCGCGTCGTCCCGTGCTCCAGCGAGCCTCCTCCCACCTCCTCCGGCCGCCGAGCCCGCCAAGTCCGGCGACTCCTCCATCTCCGGCGAACAGGAACCCTGGCGACGACCTCGGATTGCGTGCCCCCGATCTAGATCTGAAAATATCTCAGCGTTGACTTTTTCGCCCGAAACCCTAATCCAAGTGCTCCTGTTCATCGTGTCGTATCTCCGCATCGGTAACTCCATTTTTGGCATATAGCATATCAAAATGTTCACCTCAGAGAGTACATCATTTCATTCCATTGCATCATTTTCATTTAAGTTCATCTTGATTCCCGAAATGCTGTTACAAGAGGGATTCTTGAGATAATTGTCAGATCTGCTACTCCATTTGCAGATTTGTCATTTTTGCCATGATTATTGTGTGCATGATATGCCCATGAGCTCTACATATGTTTTGTTAAGGGTTTGGCCACCTTTCCAGAGGTGCAACCCATGTATTTTTTTTATGTGTGTGGTGACTAGTGGAAGCTTGCGAAGTGAGGCACTTGGTAGTGCTGATTTCAGGGACTTAGTAATTCCACTAAGTCATTGGGCTGTTTATTTCATATGGCCATATGTTCATGTTGTTTCCTAGTGATCCGTGCCTCTTTTGAGGATGATTAGTAAGGGTGTTTTGTTAATCTTGTAGTGCTCTATACATCCATGTCTTTGTTTGCAATTTTGGAGCACCCTAGCTTGAGTCAATCGAGCTCTACTTTTGCTACTTTGTGAATCTGGGCAGATTGTCAACTTGTTTGCAATTTTGCCGATGTTGTTGTAGTTGATCCGTGCATGCTATGTTATTGTTCTTGACATGCCTAGCTTGCATTTTGTGTGTTCTTGATGGGTGTGTGCTTAGCTTATCATGTCTTGCTCCGTAGTGAGTGCATCGAGCTCGTAAACATGCCTACTTGATATCTGTTTTCAGCATGCTCCAATTTTTCACTAAGTCTGTGATCTGATTATGTTTTTTCCATGTTCACATGCTTGCAATTGTATTTTCTGATCCATTTTGGCTCAAGGTCACTAAGGGACTTTTGTTAAGCTCTTTGAGTAGCTCCATGCCATGCTTCAACATAAATCCATCAAGTGTAGGAGGATTTAACGGCTCATCAGAACTTGAGCTACCTTCTTTCCATGCACGCTTGACATTTTTAACCATCCTCCTAAAAATCCTGATCACATCAAGGCTGCCAGGATCGAGTCAAGAAATTCAAACCGCCTTTCTTTCACATGTAAGCCAACTACACAATAATGACCAACGCCATCCCTCGTCTCTGGTGGATCAAATGTTGCAAACCGGACCTGTTGGAAGCACAAAAAATAAATAAAATTAGTATAACAAAGAAGAAACAGAACACTATAAAAACCAACACACAAAAATATGGTTTTCGACACATAAAAATGTTACTCATCATATCTTTCTTATCAACACGCTCCTCGGCTTTTGAAGAGAACATCATTTTAACACTCCTGCCTACAGTACCACCATGCCAAATACTTGTCTGCCAAAAGAAAACCAAAAAAGAAATAGTGCTCAAGCAAACAGGTCGTCACATGACATTAGAAAAGAAAATCAAAAAAAAATCTGCATTCTTACCCAAATATGGTACAGGACAACCATCGTCGAAGATGCCTTAAAATTATCTACCAGCAAAGAAACCCCAAGATCTACAAGATCTGTAGTGAACATCCCTTTATCCCAAAAAATTTGACCAACTTCACCAATGGTAGTATCAGCCATCTCAGTTTTAAAAGCAATCATGTCCCTGAATTTTTTATGAAAAACTGAAACATAAGATACTAAAAAATAACAACAACGAAAAAGGGTAAAATACTAAAATTAGAAAATACATATGAACAAAAAAGTTTCTAAAAAGCCATACTTCTTCTTGTCCTTCCGAGCCCTCGTAACAGCAGTGTACAACTCATTGTATCTTTTCAGAAGAGCTGGATCAATGATCGATGGTGTCACAACATGAATTTCGTCATCTGTAATAAAAAGATGAAGTTCACTTATCCAAAGAATGAAGTTCAAATATTAAGATAAGGAAATTCGGCTAGCTATTTTGAAAATCATCAACAAAAGGATCAAGTTTCACTTATCATTAAACATCTAATACAGCTACCACAGTAATTAAACAAAATAAATGAGAAAAACTTCAACTGCACTGTTTGAAACAAAACTCTTGCCTTCAGTACCAGAGTCTTCATCCTGTGGTTCTTCAGAGCTGACAAAAACATTTACTTGTCTAGGTTGCGACGAATCCACCACAACCTCACTAGACTGCCCTTCTGTAGCAACATTAGCATTCTCTAGATTTACAACAGTCTGGTCAACTGCAACGTCCTTAGATACTTCACCTACATGAGGCTCCACTCTAGATACTTCAGGAACATCGTTAGCCGCCAGACAAACAGGAGAAGCAGCAACACTACCGGCAGGAACGGCATTCTCCAGTGGCTTTTCAGTGACAAAAACAGAATCTTCATGCCAACTAGGCAAAATAGCATCATGAAATTCCTAAGCTACAGAAGGATATGCACCGTCGACGGCAACCGATGCAGAAACATCAACACTACCACCACCATCAACAGCACATCCCCCTTGGTTCAGATCAACATGAACTTTTACATTTTCTTCTCCAGGCTGTGAAAAGTTTAAAAAAGACACAATAACACAAATGAGCGTGTGGATAATTAACACAACAACACACAGGTCACTTATGTCAAATACTGCAGACAACATACGCAGAACAACTGTAGTCCACATATGCAAAACAACTGCAACCCACATATATATAAAAAGAACTGCAGTTCACTTTGTCAAACGCTGCAGTTCAGTTATGTTAAATACTGAAGCTTACGTATGTAAAAGACTATGGACCACGCATGCGAAAAATAACTGCAGTTCACTTCTGTCAAAGACTGCAGGTCACACATGTAAAACTATTGGAGCTCACACATGTAAATGAAATGCATATGAGTGAATATAACAGCATACATCAAGTTTATAACAACAACAACAACAACAAACAAACAATTAGTTTACAACCCACTAACAGAAAAAGTAATTCAACCGTACCTTATCAGCTACAACATCTGGAGGGGATGATGCATCAGCCAAGACCTCATCCTTCCCAGAGCCATCGTAGGAATCTTTGTGCACATCACAAGTAGCAACTCCAGTCTACAAGCATAGAACAAACCAAAAACGAAAATAAGAAGGTAACGATCAAAGAAGTAAAAAACTTCAACTATGCACATGCAGTACACACTTTACAATCGTGAAGTACACAAAAAATACAATAAAAATGAAAAGCAAAAAATGCAAGTTCAAGAAGAGGGACGTATAGCAGAACAGACATGGCAGAAGTACTTGTACCTGACCAATTCCATCATCCCTAGATCGATGGACACCAGAAGATTCCACTCCAGCCTATCACAAAAAACAAAAAAAGTGAGGAGCAGTCCACATAATACACAAAAGAGGTTCAAAGGCATAAAAACCTAGAACATACATTATCAGCGCCGACGCCAGTGTCCTGATGATACATTTCATCCAAAAATTGCTCAGCATCCTTTTCGTACCGACCGCATTTTTCTTCCTGTGAATGTCTCAATTGAGCATACGAAGACCGAATATTCGTCACTGCAATCTTCAGGCTTTCAATCATGCCGTAATCAAAACTGTGAGCAGCAACCATATCTTCTTCTCGTGGGCCATGGCAACAGGGAGAAAACCATCAACTATCCTCAACCTGTCACTAGAGGTTCACAAATCTCCAGTCAAGTTCAAAACCTTCAGAAGAAGCTCATCAATCTCCTCGTGTTTGTTGCCGCCAAAAAATGTCTGTTTAGAAGAGCTTCTATTATCAAACATCTGACGAGCCGTGAAACCACGAGTACATGGTACCTCATCATCACAGGCAGGAAGCTGGCTACAGATAGGCTCATAAAACCTAGCATGAGTGCTAGGCCCCGCATTAGAGCTACCACATACAACTGTAGGAGGACGGTTGTACACAATATCACCCGACGCCTTCCACTTTAAAAAAAAGACAAGAAGCGAAGAGAAGTACACATGTGAGTACTAGAAAGTTCATATTTATAATGACTGCACCTTTTTAAAAAAATGGATATTAAAAACTCAGATGCACTAACCGGCAGCTTCCCAAATTTGCAAGTTTCCAAGTAAATCTTTCCCTTGACAAGCACATCCTCATTGTATAACTTCATCACGTCCTTGGTCATCAGGTATGACACACGTGGTGTCAACATGTGCATAACTGAAAATTTGCGAAGCTTCAAGCAATCAAGATACATAATCAAGGGGATAATGGCACAACCCTCTGCGCAATTCTGCTTACTACCTTCTATTTGCCACCTCACCACACCTGCCTGCAACTCATCAACAACAAGCTGGAAAAAGTCCATCTATGTCACTACCGCATAATCCATGTTCTCTACCATTGCAGCAACTCTACCAAAATGAACTGCAGGCCAGGGGCACAACAAATTCTGGCAAAGTATCAGGAAGAACACCTTCACAGCAAGATCAACAGTCACATGATCATCTTCCTCCACCAACACCTTCAGCTTCTCAAGCAAGTCCTTAACACCTATACTTTTTGAACGGTCAGAGCCAAGCTCATCCTTGATGGCAGTCAACGAGTCATCATGGCCGCTGGTAGCAGGCATGGGTGCAGTGTGACGACCCATAGGTAAATCAAAAATGTGATGAACTGCATCACGATTGATTTGAAGAACCCTGCCATTCCCAAAGTCCATTATCATAGTGGCAGGGTCAATCACTCCCATCAGATAGCACAAAATAATGCGCGACACATTTTTCCTTACTGTCAGTTTAAAGACAACACCGAATCCAGCATTCCGAACACGACTATAGTGTGCGTCTTTCAATAAAGCAGCAGCCTTGCAAATAGTGGGAAGCGACAAACATACGGTCTTGTTAAATCAAGAATCATCTCCCTCGGCATCATCTTCAGTTTCATTGCTCTTACTAGACTTCTTCCTCTGTGTAGAGGGAAATGCAGTCCACATTAGAAAGATTAGCCATAAAAAGAGACAGAGAAAACACAGTGATGTGGAGCATCCCACGTTCATCCCCATGTACACTCCGACTACCCTCCAAGTCCCAAGGATACATAAGTTGAGACCTCGACTATTCGCCATTGGACGCATGGTGAACTCGCTCCTCTTCGAACCATCACTTTCCATACGTGAGACATGGCTACTACCTCAAACATGTGTGCTATGCATGACCAGGAACCAAGAGGAAGCCCATTAACAAGGAGGCGAGGACACCAAGCGCGAGGAACGAGAAGAAGAGCTGCGGAAGAAGCTCCAGCCACCGGACGACCGGTCGGGACCAGATGTCCGACGCCTGAAGACCCACCGGACGTCCGGCCTGGACCGGACAACCGGCGCACCTGCATCCGAGCCAACATCAGCGAAGTACGACGTTTCCGGATGTCCGGCACCCCCTTCACAGAGAAGAACCAGCGGACGACCAGAGGACACCGGACGTCCGGCAGCTCTAGAGACACCGGACGACCAGTCCCCAGCGGACGTTCGGTACCTGTATGCGCACAGTGTTCGGGCCCGAGGCCCATGTACCCCTTCACTTCGCCCCCAATTGCACTTAGACTATAAATAGACCCCCCCATTCATCCTAGCGAGGGTTAGCATTGTGATAGCTCATTTGAGAGATAGAGCTACGCTCATCCATATTGGAGCTACTCCTTGAGAGAGACCGCGGCCCCTCTTCGGAGAAGATCCACCTTGGATTCAAGACACCTTTACGGGAAGATCCCCTTGTGGATTCAAGACCTCCTCACGGAGAAGAACCGGCTACCCTTGTATCGTCCTTAGTTGTCCGTGGTTCGTGTATCTTCTCTTATGTATTCGAGGACATAGCACATGTGTGATCTATTCTTGTTGTTTGAGTGATTCTCTCGTGTTTCTCTTGTGTTTTCCCTCGTTTTCCCCTCGTGTTCTTCGCGTTCTTGGACGGGATCCGCTCCTTTCGTGAAAGATCGGCCCCTAGGGTTCCTACCCTACATCATCTTGGTATCATGAGCCACGTTGATCATGATTTCGGAGCCTCCCCCACCGTTTTCTAGCCTTCTTTTGCTTGATTTCGTCCAAAATTCGAAAATCCCCACCAAAAATAGCCCCAAATTTTTTCTGTCATTTGTTGGTTTGATGATGTTTTGTTGATTTTGATCCATGGATTTGCTTGGTTTCGAGTGGATCTAGCATTTCCCCAAGTTTCCCCATCTTTCATCCACGAAATCTCATAAATTTTGACCCCAAACTCCCCAAATTCCGCCCAAAATCGCGTCCCGAATCTCGGATCTGGAGTTGACCCCGATACACCGGACGACCGTCACCTTACCAGACGTCCGGAGCCGCAGGAACCACCGGACGTCCGATCTTACCGGATGACCGGAACCCCCTAACCCGAGCAGAATCAGCGGATTTCCGACCCGACCGGACGTCCGGCGACCGGACGACCGTTTTTTCCGGACGTCCGCTACGTGTAGATATCAACTTCGGCTGATTTTTGTTTCGGCCATAACTAATTCATCCGGAGTCCAATTTTCGCGTTCTTTAGCTCGTTGAAAATCTCTTGACATCCCCCTTCCCACAAAAATATTACCAACATCTTTTTACTCCATCAAATTTTGACAATTTTGGCATCTTTTCCTAGGTGCTTCCACCACATCATCCGCTACACCACCACCGACTTTCGCAACCTAACCAATTTTGTTCCCCAGGGCATATGTGGTTGCTCGAGGAGTGATTTGAGTCTCCTAAGGTGTCTAGGATACTTAGGGACGGTTGCTTCTTCATCAACCAGCACCACCACTTCCGCATAGGCTTGACCACTATACACTTCCGCCACCTCAACTTAACCCAATTTTGTTTGTGTTGTGAGTTGTGTCTCCTAAGGTGTTTAGGCTACTTAGGGACCATGCTTTCAAATCCGACACCGTGTATAGTCCACCACCATAAGCTCCACTTCCGCATTGCCTAGTGCAACACCACCGCATTCCGCTACCACCATTTTACTTTTGTCCTTGAGATTTTGAGTTGTGGTTTTTCCGTTTCCTAAGGTGTTTCGGCTATTTGGGACGAGTCTCCATTATCTTGGTATCTCCATCAAGATCACCGCAACTCATCATCGACACGGACGGTAACCTCCATATCATCTTGGTATCGTGGTACCCCTCCATTGTATATTCCCTTGCCTTTGCATTGATAACCCCTAGCCCATTTTGTGTCACTTACCTATCGAGACTAGCCATTTGAGTATTGCCGGCAACGTTACTTGTGCACATTAGTGATCTACACCTCCCATTGCATACATACCATATCATATCAGTATCATCCTTTGTGCCTCAAGATTTTTCCCGCATATACACAATTGCTATCTTGGTTTGCGCATTTCGCAAAGTGGACATACAAAAAAAAGAATAAGGTTTTAAGCAAAAGAGAAAGAGCAAAGAAGCTTGTAAGCAATAGCCATAGCATCATACCACATTGCATATAAGATCATCTTGGATCACCTTGTGAGAAACACCGGGAACCATACATACATAGCATACTTGGGATAGAAAGTTATCCATTTTGCATCTTATAGGTCGTGCACAAGTGTCGTATCCGCCTATAGAGCAATCGTGCTAGCGTCTCTCTTGAGTTGTGCAACATGAGCGTTTTTCGTGGATTCCACATTTTGTGCTCATCCTTGGTTGCACGACCCCATTTATCTATCCGTGTGTGTGTTTCCGTGTGCCACATATTGCTATTGGTCTACTTGTTACACTTGCGAATTTGTGAATCTCTTTTAACATTATTGACTCTTGCTAACATTTTACATCAAATTTTTTTTGTGCCACTATCCTCACCGAGCTCCACCATAAGCCTTACTTGTGTAGGTGTGAGAAACCGACAAGAATTGGTACCAATTGTGCTATTTCCTTGTCCACATTGGAGTGATCATTGATCCACTTTCAACTTCGGTCAAGGTAGATTTGGTAGTCATTCTTCTCTTTCTCCACTCATATTGGCTTGAATCTTGTGATGGATAGGCAAGGCATTTCATCTCCGGTCTTCCACAACAACGACGGCGTGAACAACTACATCACCAAAGCATCAATCTTCGATCAACAACGACAAATGCAAGGCACACATTCAAGAATGCGAGAGCGCATCGAGAACCTCTCCATCGACATTCGTCAATCCGAAGCAAGGAAAAGGGACTACATCGACAACAAGCTTTCCGCACAAAAGTAGGAGCAAGATGCAAGGATGGAGGGATTCGGGCCCTGATCAAGTCTACTTCCCCTTCATCATCCTCAAGGCGCCGACATTCAAATCACAAGTCTTCAGAGCACAAACAAGATGCAAGCGCAAGTCATCCACGTCCACATCTCCATGGCGCCACCATCACGTTCGTGATACACATCATCATGAAGGGCAAGTCACCTCCGAGCAACATGTGCACGACGACGACGAACGACATCTACTACAAGCTCAAGTGCGACAATGCCACCATCAACATGATGATGCTTGAGATGCGCCTTCCTATAAGTCCCAACAAGCCCTACTTCATGCCAAGTCCAAACTTCATGAGCACAAGAGAAGACCGCGAGACGAGCACCACCAAGACGGAGCTACGGCTACACCAACCACTTCGGCATCTTCGCCAAGTGCTATCAAGGCATCTTGGCCTTTGGAGGTACGGCATCTTTGCCTACTTCCCATGAGTTCGCCTACATCGACATCTTCAACTACAAGGCGACCAATTACGAGCGAGGGAGACACTTCCATCTTCGGAAGCCCCTCAAGGAAGATGGCCAAGCATGGGAATTTCCCTTCGGTCATGGAGACGCGCTACGAGGTGCCACATCATTTGGGCCTCCAACAACAAGACGGCGACAAGAAGGTCGAGCAAGGGCCATCCCCTTCGACCACAGCAACAAGCACGAACCTCTTCAACAACATGAAGACGGCACCCATATTGGACTCATACTCCGAGTCAAGCTACGAGACCGCTCATGAGAACTTATCTTTGGTCTTCGAGGAGAGTGATGATGTGCCATCTTCGGCCTTCATCCACGGCTACGACCACGACATGATTGAGCATGGAGACATTTGCACCAACTTCTCTTCGACAACGACATGTGACGAGATGCCCCAATTGCCATGTGAGGAGAGCCACCACCACATGAGTTACTCTACCACACGTGGCATTGAGAGCATTTCCTATGAGAGGATGAGTGTGACCACCACTAGCCCCACACTTGAGAGCATGCCACACATCCTATGTGAGGTTGAGAGCCATTTGCGTGACTCCACCAACCATACGAGTGAGAGCATCCAAGAGGGAGTGAGTGAGCCACAACACTTAGTGAGTGAGGTAGTTGAGACGGCATGTGAGGCCATTTTGATTTCTAACGACTTAACCTCTACTCCTAGTGTGTTTTCTTCTTTGGTGCTAGGTCTCCTACATGACGACATGCCTATCCTCGAAGAGTCCATACCTCCAATGGAGACAACGATGGCCATGGTGGAAGAAGATGCACCCCCACATGGTTCCATCAAGATGAAGATGACCACAACTTGGTCTTCGACACCTCACCTACAACACAAGAGTGATGCTCCATAGGTAACATAGGTGATGGTGCTTCTCTTGTCCCACTTGTGGACTATTTCACGAATGATTGCTTGCATGATGTTGATCGACCTATTGCCATGCTTCATGCTAGTGCGACTTCTTCATGTCATGACTTAGCAATTTATGATGACTATGATGCTGATCATGTTGATTTGCCTAGTTGTGATGCTATGCTCCATAGGATATCATGTGAAAATTCTTTTGGTCACATCATGTTTGACAATCCATTAAACTTGTCATATGCTATGAGTGAGATATCCCATATTGCATTATTCCAATCTCCACATAGTGACTATGCATGCCCCATTACAATAAATCCCATTTGCACTTATGGCATAGATGACGAGATGATGGTCATTGGCTTTTGTTTTTCATGTGATGATATTTCCATGCTTCCTTTACATGATTTGCGCAATTCATCTACTATGTCATGCCATGATCACATTGTACCAAATATGCTTTGTTTTGGATGTTGTCATAATCGTTTGCACCATATGCATTCCATGAATAACAATGCTCTACATATTTCTTGTGATGCATCACAAAATTTGAGTCTCCATTATGCTATACATAACAACAAACCTCTCATGATGGATGACATGTTTCTATATCACGCATCTCATTTATTTGAGCATTGGCTATTTTGTGCTAACCAACACTTGCACGTGCGCATCATGATGGATGATGTGTACATCTACCACGCACACACAATTTTCCATTTGTCTTTGTTGTGTGTAGGTACTCATGTATACTCATCAACCTCTCAATCCCAAGAGTTGACGAAACGAGCTCTTGAGAGCATAGATGACTTGGGATCCCGTGAACTACCCTTCCCACCGCTCTCTTCGCGCAACGACTACGCGCATCTCTCTCACTTGGATCTCACATGGCTATGGGCTATATACCGCTTCTCGCTTCTTGCTCATTTTACCGTGTTCACTTTGCATGCTATGCTTGCTTCTATGCCTTTGCCATGCAATTGTGACCCTTGCTTGCATCTACCCATGATTCACCATTATGCTACTTCTATGTGTATTTGCATGCTTGGTGCAGATCCTTGTTCCTATTGCCATGTTTATCATGTGCCTCATGCTATTGATGCTATTTTGCTCATATCTTGCCTTCATGGTTGTGATGTGTCTTCTGCATTATTCATGACTACCATTTGCAAACATGACATACTTAACATGATTCCTTCTAGTACGTTGCATCTTTGCACTACTAGCTTACTTGCCTTGATTCATATGATTGCTTGCTTTGTCGCATCACCCATGTTCCATTATTATTTGCTTCCTTGGGTTGATGACGTATATGTTCATGCCTCTCACATGATACATCTTGTGATGCATGCTTGCTTGCTTGCACCTATTCTATTTGGTTGTTCTCACATCATATGCCTCCGTACTATGAAATGCTCCCTTGTCCTTTATTATGATGAGCATGATGCATCCACTTGTTGGGTATTTTACCGCACGAATGATAGGTTTTCCGCTAACCTCATTTGTTTTTCCGAGTGTTTGTCATGTTCTTTCATGTTGAAGGATTCACAAGGCGATACCGTCATGACACAATTTGGTCATGTGAAGGCATACACGATGTGCTACACCAACATTTGCGAGAATCTCCTAAAGATGAACTCCTTCCCTTTGAGCCATCCTCAAATATGCATATTGGATGGGTCACTCTTTCATTGTTGTTTCCTTCTTCTTGTCTACATGTTACATCTACTGGATGGAGGACCGACATTGGAGATGGAACCCATGGACCTTCAAGTTGAGGAGCGCTCGGATTTATTGGATGCACCTTCGAACCTCCATTCATACCACGGCATCGAGCATTGGTATACCAACACCTCCATATTTGTTGATTGTGCTCACACTTGTCATGCTCATTGGACATCTTACACACATGACAAATTTGCATCTCATGCATGGATTGAATCCCATTACGATTGCCTTGTTGCATCTTGTATTCCCATGTCATCCATGATATATGAGCTTGTGCATTTCCTTAGCAAATTTGTTGTGATCTTTCTTGATGGCATGTTCATACATCATGATCATATTGCCCATCATCAATTTCATGATCACGTACTCATCTTGAGCATCCATTGCCATATTCATGATATTGATAAACCGTCTCACTATGACATCATTTTGCACCGTGGTTGCATTCATCATATTCTTGCTTTTGCTACCATGAATGTTGTGCATACATTTCCATATCTTTTGGATAAGCTTCATGCACCTTGTCATGATCAATCTTGTTGCACGGACTCATTCTTACATGATGGAAACTTTGTGTGCTCTAACCATTGTATTTCCGAGTGTCGTTTGTGTTTGCTCTTTTTGCATGCATACCACTCCGGCGACACCTTGGAGTACTTGGATTGCGCAACGTCTTCCACTCCGTCCAACTACAAGTCCGTCCACGACTACCGTTTCCATGGTGATGAGGATCACGATCCGAGGTCAGATCTTTCACAAGGGGGGAGATGATGCGGAGCATCCCACGTTCATCCCCATGTACACTCCGACTACCCTCCAAGTCCCAAGGATACATAAGTAGAGACCTCGACTATTCGCCATTGGACGCAAGGTGAACTCGCTCCTCTTCGAACAATCACTTTCCATACGTGAGACATGGCTACAACCTCAAACATGTGTGCTATGCATGACCAGGAACCAAGAGGAAGCCCATGAACAAGGAGGCGAGGACACCAAGCACGAGGAACGAGAAGAAGAGCCGCGGAAGAAGCTCCAGCCACCGGACGACCGGTCGGGACCTGACGACCGACGCCTGAAGACCCACCGGACGTCTGGCCCGGACCGGACGACCGGCGCACCTGCATCCGAGCCAACATTAGTGGAAGTCTGACGTTTCCAGATGTCCGGCACCCCCTTCACAGAGAATAACCAACGGACGACCAGATGACACCGGACGTCCGGTAGCTCCGGAGACACCGTACGACCAGTACCCAGCGGACGTCCGGTACCTGTCTGCGCATAGTATTCGGGCCCGAGGCCCACGTACCCCTTCACTTCACCCCCATTTGCACTTAGACTATAAATAGACCCCCCATTCATCCTAGCAAGGGTTAGCATTGTGATAGCTCATTTGAGAGTTAGACCTACGCTCATCCATATCTGATCTACTCCTTGAGAGAGACCGCGGCCCCTCTTCGAAGAAGATCCACCTTGGATTCAAGACCCCTTTACGGGAATATCCCCTTGTGGATTCAAGACCTCCTCACGGAGAAGAACCGGCTACCCTTGTATCGTCCTTAGTTGTCTGTGGATCATGTATCTTCTCTTATGTATTCAAGGATCTAGCACATGTGTGATCTATTCTTGTTGGTTGAGTGATTCTCTCGTGTTTCCTCTTGTGTTTTCCCTCGTTTTCCCCTCGTGTTCTTCGCATTCTTGGACGGGATCCGCTCCTTTCGTGAAAGATCGGCCCCTAGGGTCCCTACCGTACATCACACAGGTATAATAACAAATGAACGAAACAAATGCAGTCCACTTCAACAACCCTTTGGAACAACATCCGCCTCCTCGCCAGAGTCAGCACCAACACCTTCATCGACATCATCATGGGCACACTTGGGTAGACTCTTAGATGAACCACAGTCTTTGCGTCTACCAGTGTGAACATCCCTCACAAAATCAGAAAGCACAAAGTCGTCATCGTCAGAGTCGGGACCTTCACTTGCATGTAGTCGCTTGCGCTGAGGATCCTTTCCACCAGCTTCGGTAGTTCTCTTGCCAAGATTCTTATTCATGCCAGCAACACGTGGATTCCGCCGAGGAGTACCACCTTCCTCAGCAACAGAACTCAGCCTCTTCTTCTGCAAAGCAGGCTGCTTAACTTTGACAAATTTGGCACCCTTGGCACCATATGCAGCTCTTTTCTGCTTCTCCTTCTCCGCACACTCTTTTGAATCACTTTCAAACCTCAACTTCTTCTTTCTTTGCGTCAATTCATATGCACGAAGCTGTTCCGAGACCATCCACTCCTGTGTAACTTCCTCTATACAATCAACATACTGCAATTGTGTTTCAGTCAAAACGGGACGTCTCTGGTCAAATTTCACACCAACATCACCCTCTGCAAAATAATGGTCAATCAATTGAGTAACCTCCTCAAACCCAGGCGCCCGGCATGCAAAACAGACAATGCATCAAAATGAAGTTTAACTATGGTCATTAAAAAGTTCACAAAAAGAAAAAATGCAGTACACTTAGACATATAAATGCAGTGCTCCAATCATAAGCTAAGTAAAAATCAATGCATTGTACAAAAACCTTGAATAAAACAACACTACAGTTCACGCATACATATAGTGGAGTTCACATATACAAATAAATGCAGCGCTGCACACACTAACTTCATGATTGTTCCCAACAAAATGCCAGACTAGATACAACAAGGCAATGCCAATTTGTACAACATCAAGTAAGCAACATACACAAATAAACAAAGCATTCACATACCAGAATGACGGGCCACACTTATGGGAGAATATTCAATTGGCGAATTCACTTGATGTCCTCCCTCACCACCGTAATCCTTACCACCAGGACAACGAGAGCCAATTGGTGTTTCATTATGACCACTACAATCATCTACTGGATTAAAAAAACAGAAACAGAAATTACAAAACATCACATGACAAATAATGCAAATGAATGCTGACAACTAACACAACATAAACAAAATATGCACGATGAATTAGGAAACTAGATAAACATCAAACAAAATAAACAAAGCCAAAAATAAGAACTCCACATACCCTGAAATCCTCCTCCCACTCTGCTCGGTGAAGACATGGCGTTTGCCTGCAGCACAAGGACGAAGTGACAGATATAAGCACCAAAATCGGCGAAATATGACGAAACCCTATATCCACCTTGCTCTGCCTACAGAGCACACACGAGTATCGACTTCAAATCGAGATAAAATCGCCTGCTTACGGAAAAAATACATAAGCAAAAACCATAACACCAACTACGAGAATCACAAAACTAGACGAGGGGATGATCAAGACCGAGGCCAAGGGGAACGTACCAACAAAAAGGGGATGAACGACGGCGAGGGGGGGGGAGGGGGCGGCAACGGGAATGGATGGGAAAGGGCTACGGAAGCGCAGCGGGAAGGGCTGGCGGAGCGGACGATGACATGAAATGCAAGAATAATGACCTCTTGAGGGCGGCGGTTCCGCGCGCGACGATGGTTGCTGCGGTCGATGGCGGTTTTGCTCGAGGGAGAGATTCTTCGGGAGACACTACAAGAGAGGAGAGGTGATTCTTCTCGGTCTCTCTCCCTTTCAGTGGAGCGGTGGGATCGCCTGGGAGGGACACATCGGAGGACCGCGTGGCAAAGGGTTACATAAAATGGGCCGGCCCAAACGGCTCGGCTAAATAAGACGGACTACATCAAAACGCACATGATGCAATTCTTTATGAAGAACAATGAAATTCAGACGGTAAAATAAAAAATAATACATGCAGTTCGTAAAAAAAGTTAAATTCAAAAACAACGCGCGTGTTAAGATAACGCATCCGAAAAAAGTCTACCTTCAAATAAGTGCCACAACAAAAAAGGGACCCCCCAACCCCCCCACCTACCATGCCAGGGACTACAGCAAGTACATGCAAAAACACATGCAGTACGTAGCTCTAGAAAAATACAGCGCATTTGGTTAGATGAAGCAGTATGGTATAATAAGCAATTCAGTTTCGGATTACCTACATGAATAAATACACGGTCTAGTCCACATCGAAATAGTCGTAAATTGCGGAATACATTATAATTTTTTCAGGGGCTGCAACAAGGACACGCAAAAAACGGTGCAATATGCACCTATAGTCAAAATGCAATTCTTTTTGATAGACGATGCAATGCGGTATGATAACTAGTGCAGTTCCTTGAACACGTAGGATACATATAAACGTGACAAATGCCCATTCGCACAGAAAGTGATGGTTAAAAACATTACTGATCAAAAATAAAATAAAACCATGTTAAAAAAACTACGTTCGCATACAACCACCCAATCCGAGTGGTTCCATCGCCACAAACCCACGATCACAGATGCAACACCAACCCATGATCTACACAACCGCATCATCGGCGAGATCGTGCAGTTCATCCGATGCGGCCATCCCACCCCGCGCCCTCCCCTTAAATTTAGACCCCTGCCAAAGGCCTTCTCATCCACAACAACACAAGTATCCATTGCGCTACAACCAAATCTCTCCCTCACATCGATCTTCACAGGAAACACCAAGCCCTACTACCGGCGATGGCGTTCTCCGAAGAGTACAAGGACGTGGAGGCCCATGGCAACACCAAGTTGCACGTCATCCACACCAACGACAAGAAGTAGATGGTGATCTCCCTCACGCAGTACGAGCACCACCTCAGGCTCCAGCTGAGGGAGTCCTAGACTAAGGTGTCCTCGGGCGTCCGGCCTGT
The DNA here is from genome assembly GCF_018294505.1 of Triticum aestivum. Lineage (NCBI taxonomy): Eukaryota > Viridiplantae > Streptophyta > Magnoliopsida > Poales > Poaceae > Triticum > Triticum aestivum. The sequence continues at coordinate 281,677,610 of NC_057803.1, read as the reverse complement.
TAGCCATGGGCCAGACTGATGGGCTGTGAAGGTACAAAGACCGAAGACTGCACCCGTGTCCGGATGGGACTCTCCTTGGCATGGAAGGCAAGCTTGGCGACCAAATATGTAGATTCATTTCTTTGTAACCGACCTTGTGTAACCCTAGATCCTCCTGGTGTCTATATAAACCGGAGGACTTAGTCCGGAGGAGAGACATTATCATAACCAAACAAGCTAGGCCTCTAGGGTTTAGCCATTACGATCTCGTGGTAGATCAACTCTTGTAATACTCATATTCATCAAGATCAATCAAGCAGGACGTAGGGTATTACCTGCATAGAGAGGGCCCAAACCTGGGTAAAACATTGTGTCCCCTGTCTCCTGTTACCATCGACCTTAGACGGACAGTTCGGGACCCCCTACCCAAGATCCGCCGATTTTGACACTGACATTGGTGCTTTCATTGAGAGTTCCATTGTGATGTCGCCAAAAGGTTTGATGGCCCCTTCAATCGTCAATAATGACGCTGTCCAAGGAGAAACTTTCCTCCCAAGACAAATCTTTGTGTTCGGCGGCTTCGCACTGCGGGCCAATTCATTTGGCCATCTAGAGCAGATCAAAAGCTACGCTCCTAGCCATCAGGTCAGATTTGGGAGCTTGAACTACGTTGCGGACATCCTTGGAGACTTGATCTTAGCCGTATTTAAGACCGTGGCTACCACTCCTGGTCACCCCGAGAGACATGGCCTAAATCTTTCATCGGACTGCATCCAGGAGACAGCTCCCGTAACCGCTCGGGCCTTAGATCCGGAGCAGACTGCGCCATCCAAGGATGGGAAGCTCAACCCCACCACGGAGGCCACAGATTCCCCGGTGTTGGAGACACACATAGACTTGATCTCACATGATACTTGTGCCACCGGAACTCCGGACTCGTCTCTGGCCGTAAGTTCCGAACCATGTGAGCCCGCAGACGCCAAACTTGATCTTTTATCGATCTTCGAACTCAGCATCGCAGACATCTTCCACCACTCGCCTTTGGGCGACATGCTAAACTCATTAAAAAAACCTGTCCTTGACGGAGGACTCACAGCCGAACTCTATCCGGTCCGAACTGACGGTGAAGAATTTTGCTTCCCACCCACCACCCACTTCATAGCCACGGTCGAGGATTTGACCGACACACTTGATTACGACTCCGAGGACATCGACGGTATGGATGACGATGTCGGAGAAGAAGAGGCCCAGAACTTGCCGTTCACCAGACGTTGGACGGTCACTTTCTCATATGATACATACATGGTGGATGCACCAAAGGAGAACATCGGTGATGTCAAGGAAGATCCAGCTAAGGATAAACCTTCCGAAATACAATCCAAGCGTCGGCGTCAGCGGCGCCGCTCTAAGTAACGCTGCAGTAAAGACAGCAACACCGGCACAGAAGAAGATAACACTCCAGAAGGTGCCGAAGACAACGAAGACCCCATTGAAACAGCTAATGAACAAGATGAATGGGAAGATGGGCAGGTTAGCCCTGGTAAACAGGCCACACACAAAGACTCAGAGGACGGAAGTTATCTTCCGCTCACTTAGGATGAGGTGAGCCTCGACACTGACGATTTCATCGTGCCCGAGGAACCTCTTGAGCAGGAACGCTTCAAGCGCTAGCTAATAGCCACTTCAAGGAGCCTGAAAAAGAAGCAGCAGCAGCTTCAAGATGACCAAGATCTGCTCAATGATGTCCTAGCAGCCGAAGAATACGACCTCAAGCGCCCAACCAAAAGCTACCCAAAGCGCAAACTGCAACCTCAGTTTGACGAGGAGGCGCCGGAATACATACCACCATCATACAATGCGGCTGACCGACCACCACGTGGTCGGGACAAGACGGCAACTCACGCCGAACACTAGCCCACCCCGCCTCATCGCACATGTAAAGGTAAATTAGCCCACGGCCATACATTTGACCTCCGAAAAAACCTGAACAATAAAGCAGGACATACCAGATCAATCTACGGATCGTGAGGACGTGCCTCGACACGCGATGACGGCCACCTATTCGGACGTGGCAAACTTAGTCATGCGCGGGCTGAAAACCGCAGACGGACTCCATCAGAGCTACATCGCAATACGACCCGATATAGAGGCGCCGCACACCCTCATTGCTTCGCTGATGAGGTCATGGATCATGAATTCCTAGAAGGGTTCAAACCCGTGAATATAGAATCATACGACAGAACCACGGACCCCGAGGTGTGGATCGAAGACTTCATTCTCCACATTCATATGGCCCGCAGCGATGACCTGCACGCCATCAAATACCTCCCTTTAAAACTCAAGGGGCCAGCTTGGCATTGGCTCAACAGTCAGCCTGAATATTCTATTGGCAGCTGGGAGGACTTGTAAGAGGCCTTCCTCGATAACTTTGAAGGTACATATGTTTGACTGCCGGACGCTGATGACTTAAGCCATATAGTTCAACAGCCCGGAGAGTCCGCCATGAAATTCTGGACTAGGTTCTTAACTAAAAAGAACCAAATCATCGATTGTCTGGATGCCAAAGCCCTAGCAGCTTTCAAACACAGCATCCGCGACGAATGGCTCGCTCACCACCTCGGCCAAGAAAAGCGAAAATCCATGGCGGCCCTCACGGCACTCCTGACCTGATTTTGTGCGGGCGAGGACAGTTGGTTGGCCCGTAGAAAAAACAATGCAAGCGATGCCGACACCCCTGAAGTTAAAAATAACAAAGACAAGTCTCAACGCAATAGATACAAGCGTCGAAACAACAGTGACAACACCGAGGATACAACGGTCAATGCCGGATTCAGTGGCTCCAAGTCCGGTCAGCGGAAGAAGCCGTTCCAAAAGAACAATTCAGGCCCATCCAGCTTGGACCGCATACTTGATCGTCCGTGCCAGATTCATGGCACCCCGGAAAAACCACCCAATCATACAAATAGAGATTGCTGGGTTTTTTAACAGGCCGGCAAATTACACACCGAGAACAGGGAAAAGGGATCACAAAGCGAGGATGATGACGAAGAGCCCTGGCAACCGAACACGGGGGGACAGGAGAAGTTTCCCCTTCAGGTCAAAATGGTGAGCATGATATACGCTACACACATCCCCAAGAGGGAGCGCAAGCGTGCGCTCAGGGACGTCTACGCGATAGAGCTAGTCGCCCCAAAATTTGATCCATGGTCGTCCTGCCCGATCACTTTTGATCGCCGGGATCATCCGATCAGTATCTGTCACGGTGGCTCAGCCGCACTGGTCCTACACCGAATCATTGATGGGTTCCACCTGACTCGCGTCCTTATGGACGGAGGTAGCAGCCTCAATCTTCTCTATCAGGATACATCGCACAAAATGGGCATTAACCCATCATGGATCAAGCCCACCAGGACTACCTTCAAAGGAGTCATACCAGGTGTAGAGGCCCGCTGTATGGGCTCAATCACACGAGAGGTTGTCTTTGGATCTCCGTACAACTTCCGAAGCAAGGAGTTAATCTTCGATATCATCCCCTTCCGCAGCGGCTATCATGCACTGCTTGGATGAACTGCGTTTGCTCGATTCAACGCAGTACCACACTATGCTTATCTCAAGCTCAAGATGCCCGGTCCACGTGGCGTCATAACGGTCAATGGAAATACGGAACACTCTCTCCGTATAGAAGAGCACACAGCTGCCTTAGCAGCAGAAGTATAGAACGGCCTTCTCAAGCAGAACCTTAATTCAGCTGCCAAGCCCACGGACACCGTTAAGAGGGTCCAAACTACTCTGCAGCAGGAGAGCTCGGCTCGTCAGGTGCTCGACTAGCAATCCGGCCTCCACTCAGTCCCGATCAAGTGGTGGCATTTGCGTCGCGCGTACATAACTATGCACTCAAAATCCCATGGGCATCGACAGAGGCATAGCTAGCTTGTAGTCCATAGTATGACTCAACCGACATCGGATACACACATACTTTCACTTTTACTTGTTTCCTTTTCAGGTCTCAATCCCACAGGCCCCATCTGGTGGTTTGGTCATCGGTCCTCTTGAAGGATAAACACACCAAGATGGCGAGAAACGCAGACATATGCGGGACTTTTTAGGTGATTCCGTTAACGATAACTCTACCTATTTTTCAGGACCCACATGCAGCTCTCCCTTGGTTTCGGCATGTCAAATTGCCTGTTGCTTATCGCACTACCTATATCAATGCGCCTTGATGTACTAATTAAATTACAATGAGAACAGTTTGCGGCTGGAGCTTTCGGACTCCAGCTTTTTACCTTTGCACCTTTTCTATTTTCTTTCTCTTTTTTCTCTCAGTTCCCCTGTGGATAACCTTGTACACTTTGCTGAATTTCATGTTCGCCAGGGGCTTCATAGCACCCCACACTACAGAAACAAAAGTCCGAACACTTTTTATAAGTATAGTTCGGCACCCCGAATTTAGCATTATATGCATTGGCTCCGAATCATGTCTTTGGTCAATAGTTGGGTTGCCTGGCTCCTGTGCTTGCTACCTTACGTTCCGCTATATCGGCTAAGGTAGTAAAGGGAGAACTACTGCGATTGTGCCTTGGTTTATCCAAAGGAGCACCTCAGTAGAAAAAGCCGAAAACTGACTGTCATGATGCGGCGAGATACGGTCAGCTGTTCGGAGGTTACAAATCATTGGAGATTTCTTCCGCATTACGTGAAGGATTGGTACTTCCTGATCAGATGCTTACAGCACTCTAGTTCAGATACTAGGGGCTGCGCCCATGTTTTTATTGTCGAACTCCTATGGCTAAGTGAGGGCATTACAACCGCATAGTCTGGTTGCCTGGTTCGTTGCGCTAAACAACTCCTTCAAGGACCATCTAATTGGATCAAGAATGTTTAGATTCCATCCCAAACACCCCCGTACAACCTATGTGGGGGAAGAAGCTGACGACTGGTTAACCCTCACATTTCATACAACACGGCCGCACAGGAAGTAAAACAACGCGCGTGTTAAGATAACGCATCCGGAAAAAAGTTAAATTAAAAAACAATTAAATTCAGATAGTAAAACAAAAAATAATACATGCAGTTCGTAAAAAAAGTGAAGTTAAAAAACAAAACATGTGTTAAGATAACGCATCCAAAAAAAGTCTACCTTCAAATAAGTGCCACAACAAAAAATGGGGGGCAACCCCCACCTCCCATGCCAGGGACTGCAGCAAGTACACTGATATGTCTCCAACGTATCTACAATTTTTGATTGTTCCATGCTATTATATTATCCATCTTGGATGTTTTATATGCATTTATATGCTATTTTATATGATTTTTGGGACTAACCTATTAACCTAGAGCCCAGTGCCAGTTTCTATTTTTCCTTCTTTTTGAGTTTTACAGAAAAGGAATACCAAACGGAGTCCAATTGACCTGCCAATTTTTGTGGATTTTTTATGGACCAAAAGAAGCCCCCGAAGTAAAAGAGTTGGGCCAGAAGAGTCCCGAGCCATCCACAGGGGTGGAGGGTGCGCCCCCTACCTCATGGATGACTCGGAGACCCCCCTGACGTGAGACCAACGCGAAAAATTTCTATAAATACAGACACCCTCGAAATGAAACCTAGATCGAGAGTTTCGCCACCGCAAGCCTCTATAGCCACCAAAAACCAATTGGGACCCTGTTCTTGCACCCTACTGGAGGGGGGAATCATCACCTGTGGCCATCTTCATCATCCCGGTGCTCTCCATGATGAGGAGGGAGTAGTTCACCCTTGGGGCTGAGGGTATGTACCAGTAGCTATGTGTTTGATCTTTCTCTCTCTCTCGTGTTCTTGATTTGGCACAATCTTGATTTAACGCGAGATTTACTACTATAGTTGTATCTTATGATGTTTCTTCCCCTCTATCTCCTTGTGATGAATTGAGTTTTCCCTTTGAAGTTATCTTATCAGGTTGAGTCTTTAAGTATTTGAGAACACTTGATGTATGTCTTGCATGGGATACCTATGGTGACAATTGGGTGTTCTATTGATTCACTTGATGTATGTTTTGGTGATCAACCTGCGGGTTCTGTGACCTTGGGAATCTATGCTTAGGGGTTGCCACACGTTTTCGTCTTGACTCTCCGGTAGAAACTTTGGGGCACTCTTTGAAGTTCTTTGTGTTGCTGGAATAGATGAATCTGAGATTGTGCGATGCATATCGTATAATCATACCCACGGATACTTGAGGTGACATTGGAGTATCTAGGTGACATTAGGGTTTTGGTTGATTTGTGTCTGAAGGTGTTATTTTACTACGAACTCTAGGGTTGTTTGTGACACTTATTGGAATAGCCCAATGGATTGATCGGAAAGAATAACTTTGAGGTGGTTTCGTACTCTACACTAGTCTGTTCGTTTGTTCTCCCCTATTAGTGACTTTGGAGTGACTCTTTGTTGCACGTTGAGGGATTGTTATATGATCCAATTATGTTACTATTGTTGAGAGAACTTGCACTAGTGAAAGTATGAACCATAGGCCTTGTTTCGAAGCATTGCAATACCATTTGTGCTCACTTTTATCATTAGTTACCTTTCTGTTTTTATATTTTCAGATTACAAAAACCTATATCTACCATCCATATTGCACTTGGATCACCATCTATTCGCCGAACTAGTGCACCTATACACTTTACCATTGTATTGGTTGTGTTGGGGACACAAGAGACTCTTTGCTATTTGGTTAAAGGGTTGTTTTAGAGAGACCATCTTCATAATACGCCTCCCACAGATTGATAAACCTTAGGTCATCCACTTGAGGGAAATTTGCTACTATCCTACAAACCTCTGCACTTGGAGGCCCAACAACGTCTACAAGAAGAAGGTTGTGTAGTAGACATCATACACGCAAAAACACATGCAGTACACAGCTCTAAAAAAATGCAGTGCATTTGGTTACATGAAGCAGTACGGTATAATAAGCAATTCAGTTTCGGATTACCTACATGAATAAATATACGGTCTAGTCCATAGCGAAAAAGTCATAAAATTGTGGAATACATTATAATTTTTTCACGGGCTGCAGCAAGGACATACAAAAAACGGTGTAGTACGCACCTATAGTCAAAACACAGTTCTTTTTGATAAATGATGCAGTGTGGTATGATAACTAGTGTAGTTCCTTGAACACGTAGGATACATATAAACATGACAGATGCGCATTCTCACAGAAAGTGGTGGCTAAAAAAATTTACTGGTCAAAAAATAAAATAAAACCATGTTTGCATACAACCACCCAATCCGAGCGGTTCCATCGCCACAAACCCACGATCACAGACGCAACACCAACCCACAATCTGCACAACCACATCGTCAACGAGATCATGCAGCTCATCCAATGCGGCCATCCCACCCCGCGCCCTCCCCTTAAATTCAGTCCCCTGGCAAAGGCCTTCTCATCTACAACAACACAAGTATCCATTCCACTGCCACCAAATTGCTCCATCACATCGATCTCCACAGAAAACACAAAACCCTGCTACCGGCGAAGGCGTTCTCCGACGAGTACAAGGACGTGGAGGCCCACGGCAACACCAAGTTGCACGTCATCCACACCAACGACAAGAAGTAGATGGCGATCTCCCTCGCGCAGTATGAGTGCCACCTCAGGCTCCAGCACCACAAGATCATCGGGATTGATCTCGAGTACAACAACGAGCCTGAAGCGACGCAGAAACTCACCCTCGTCCAACTCTCCGTCGGCAAGACTCAGCCGGTGCTGCTCTTCCAACTTAGCGCCGCTGGAAGGTGCACCGTCTTCGACAACTTCCTCGCCGACCCCAGGTACACCTTTCCTGGCTTCTCCATCGACAGCGACAAAACCAGGCTAGAGCGCGTCAATCTGGAGGTCGCCAACTTTGTCGACATCCAAAAGGAGTGGAGGGTGCCTGAGGCAACCAAGGAGTTGGACTCCCTTGGAGACACCTTCGGCATGCTCATCGACGACTACTACAACAACATGAAGAAGAAGATCACCAACGATGAACACAGGCGCTAGGCCACCCTGCCTCTGTCCACGAGGCACATCGAGTAGGTGGAAAAGGATGCCTACGCAGTGTATGAGATATGGAACCGCATCACCCTCACCCAGGACGGGCTTCGCCATGCAAAGCTAGAGAAGGAGGAGCCCCCCAAGAAGCGCGCCAGGAACAACGGTGGATGGGGAGACGCTAACTGGTGAAGAAGCAGACAGTGCCGGCCAAGAGCCAACAATGCTAGCATCATTTTAGAATTATCATCAAATTTTCTTTCTGTTGTTTGCTTATGTATCATTAGTTTGCTTGTGAACATTTGCTTTTGCTGAACTTAGTTGGCTTGCCATGCAGAATAGCTTGTAATGATGAACTTTGATTATGTTAGATTGCTTTCTGTTGAACTTAGTTTGTTGGTAATGAACTTGTCATACAGAATGCTTGTCATCGTCTGTGTTATGTTGTTTGCTTATGTATCATTAGATTCTAGAAGTGCACAAAATAGACAAAAATGTAGTGCGCAAATAGGAAGCATGCAGTGCAAAATGTGTACGAATGTAGTACAGAATCTATCGAATGCAGTGCACACATACCCAAAAAGCAGTGCACGCCTCTACATTTGAAAAAAATACATAAAAGCACAAAACACGAAAAGAAAATGCGACCTATATATGTAGTGCGGAATATGTGAACATGCAGTACGGAAACACGAACAATGCAGTGCACGAATGATTTACTAAGCAGTACACGCCCATACATTTGAAAAAATATGCAAGACGAAAAAATACAAAGAAAAAAATAAAAAGAAAAAAATTTGACCACCCAGGTGCAACCAGGCCCCAGCCAGTCTTGAAGTAGATATGCGCCCACAGCAGGCGAGTTGTTTTGAGCCACGATGCATGGGGCCGGGCACACATGGGCCAACCGGTCAGAGAGCATAGAGAAGCGAACGCCGTGTATAAGTGCCCAAATAAGTAACTAGAGGAGTTCGATACAGCTGCCTCGCTAGCGCTTAGAAACAGGTCGAGCGCGCCCTCCACGGGCGAGATGGGACTAAACATTAGGGCACACACACAGCGCACCGGGAACCAGCCATACTGAAAGGCCGACTTGGGCCGAATACGTCTTCACTCCCCAAAGACAGGCCCAACAAGCAAAGGAGAGGCTGCTGACAATTAAAAAAAATCCTACATACCACTCCACAAACACAGGCCCAAAAACGCGTTACGTGGTTTGTTGTGAAACTACAATGCAGTTCGCTATGTTCAAGTAAGCAGTCATGTTGCTTCTCAAATGCATTCGGGTACACTGAATCAGAATCAATCAACCACCTAACACCAACCACAACATTTATTACTTTCGTTGCCCAATTGGTTGCATAAAAACCTATCCATTCGTGCTCCAGACGGACACAACTCCTCCCCTTGTTCCTCTTTTTCTTCAAATCATAGATCTATGGTTCATCCCATCCCCAGCTGTTCTTTGAAATTCCACTGAACCAGCCACGGCCTGTAAGTGCGGGTGTTTGGCAAGGATGGCGCTGGTATCGGACACATGCGTGTATGTAAAGGGTCTAGACCTCACCAAGACTGGGTGTCGCAGCATGCTCGGGTGCTTGATGATACCCAACAGGGGGTTTCTGTCGGATGTGGGGTTCCAGCAAACCCTTAAGGTTCGAACATTGGGGTGCGCGTGAAGTCTTTCCTTCCTACCGATCTACGCCCTAGCTCGCTAAGATCTCGCGGACAAACTCAACGAATTCGCAACACAGAAAGACACGAGGTTTATACTGGTTCGCGCCACAGTTGTGGTGTAATACCCTACTCGAGTGTGGTGGTGGTGGATTGCCTCTAGGGTAGATGATGAACAGTACGAGGGAAGAACAGCCTCCTGAGGTTGAGGTGTTCTTGTGAGTAGGCTCTTGATCGTGTTGGATCAAGCTAAGATGAGATGCCTCTACTATGGTGGCTAGCTCTACTTATATAGGCCCTGGTCCTCTTCCCAAATATCGAGCAGGAAGGGAGCCAATGTAACACCCTCAATGCGACTATATCTCCCACGTGTTGGGGCACGACTTAGAGGCATAATCGCATTGAAGGCATATGTCGCAAGTTAGGCAATCTTCACAAACATCCCATGTAATATAATTAATAAAAGGGGAGATAACATAGTTGGCTTACACTCGCCACGTCAATCAAGTACATATATAACATTACATCATCCAAACACTCATGGCCCGTCTACGGCGCCAAAGTAAAAGATAACCCAACATGCGACACGGTCCCGATCACCCCCAACTGGGCACCACTACTGATCATCAGGAAAGGAAACATAGTATCATTGAGAGTCCTCGTCGAACTCCCACTTGAGCTCAAGCGCGTCACCTGGAGCGGAATCATCAGGCCCTGCATCTGGTGTTATAGTAATCTATGAGCCACAGGGACTCAGCAATCTCGCACCCTCGCGATCAAGACTATTTAAGCTTATGGGTAAGGCAAGGTAAAATATGGTGGAGTTGCAGCAAGCGACTAGCATATATGGTGGCTATCCTGTTCGCAAAAGAGAGCGGGAAGAGGAGGCAAAGCGCGAGCGAGAAACTAGAGGACAAACTGCGCAAACATTACTCCAACACCGTGTCCACTTCCCGGACTCCGCGGAGAAGAGGCCATCATGGTAACTCACACGGTTGATTCATTTTAATTAAATTAAGGTTCAAGTTATCTACAACCGGACATTAACGGTCAAATCCCTGCAGGGGAGTCCCAACTTAGCCCATGACAAGCTCTCACGGTCAACGAAGGAATAGACCTCCTCCCGAGACGTTCCGATCAGACTCGGTACCTCGGTTCTTCAAGACACTTTGACAGGTTAAAACTAATCCAGCAACACCGCCCGAATGTGCGGACAAATCCCGATAGGAGCTGCACATATCTCTTTCTCAAGGCACACTCAGATTGTCCTAGGTACGGGTAGGCCAGCCCAGAGTTATCCCTGGTGGCCACCGACAGCTGACAGGTGGACCAACACTCAGAGGAGCACTGGCCC
>NC_057803.1:281664077-281666326 GCF_018294505.1 Triticum aestivum | reverse complement strand
AAAAAGAGGCTAGGTGACAAATGGTAAAACCAAGGTTGGGCATTGCTGGAAAAGCTTTAATCAAAGCGAACTATCAAGGGGTTCCCAATATAACCCAACCGCGTAAGGAATGCAAAAATCCGGGAACATAACACCGATATGACGGAAACTAGGGCGGCAAGAGTGGAACAAAACACTAGGCGAGAGGCCGAGCCTTCCACCCTTTACCAAGTATATAGATGCATTAAGATAACATGGCAATATAATGATATCCCAACAAGTAAATAAATGTTCCAACAAGGAACGGTCTCCAATCTTCATCTGCAACTAGCAACGCTATAAGAGGGGCTGAGCAAAGCGGTAACATAGCCAATCAACAGTTTGCTAGGACATGGTGTGTTAGAGGTTTGACATGGCAATTTGGGAGCCTTGAAAGCAAGTGGTAGGCATCGTAGCATTTGCATAGCAAAAGAGCGAGCAATCTAGCATAGCAAAGATAGTAGTGATTTCGAGGGTATGATCATCTTGCCTGCAAAGTTGTCAGAGTTGACTGGATCCTCGAAAGCAAACTCAATGGGCTCCTCGTTAGCGAACTCGTCTCCCGGCTCTACCCAAACAAGACAAACAAGATAACGGAACACAATCAACCACGTGCAAGGATCAAACAATATGATGCAAACATGGTATGCTATGCAGGATGCGATGCGGGATGCATATGCAAGATTTAACAAGGGATGCATGAGCCTGGCCTCAACTTGGAATTCCAAGTGTGCCACTGGAAAGATGAGATGAAATCGCTTGAAAACGATATAAAGAATGCCGGAATCGGAGTTACGGTTTGGAAATGGCAAGCAATTCAAAAATGACACCAGTCTGCGATTTACAACAAGTAGCCATCTAAATGCAATGAGATGAACATGCTACAGCACCCAAACATGGAAACAAAATACATGGAAGGGATGAATTCAAGAAGCTTATCAAAAGTCTAGCACTGATCTACGGCCAATTCCTCCATTAACAGGTTCAAACAAGCATGGCAAAAATGCATATGGTAAACAGATTTCAGACTTGGTGAAATTAACACTTGTCTGGAATTTCAGATCAGGTAGCACTCTTTGGGCAACAAAACTATATGCTACAGGACCTGAACATGGCAAAGTAAAACATGGCATGGAGCTACTCAAAGATCTTAACAAAAGTCCCTTAGTGACCTTGAGCCAAAAGGGATCAGAAAATACAATTGCAAGCATGTGAACATAGCAAAAGCATAATCAGTTTTCAGACTTAGTGAAAACTGGGGCATGCTGAAAACAGATATCAAGTAGGCATGTTTACAACCTCGATGCACTCACTACGGAGCAAGTCATGACCAACTAAGCATACACCCATCAAGAATACACAAAATGCAAGCTAGACATGGCAAGAACAATAGCATAACATGCACGGATCAACTACAACATCCTCGGCAAAATCGCTAACAAGTAGACAATCTGCCCAGATTCACGAAGTAGCAAAAGTAGAGCTCGATTGACTCAAGATAGGGTGCTACATAATTGCAAACAAAGACATGGATGGATAGAGCACTACAAAATTAACAAAACATCCTTACTGATCATCCTCAAAAGAGGCACGGATCACTAGGAAACAACATGAACATATGGCCATATGAGATAAACAGCTCAAGGACTTAGTGTAAATGCTAAGTCCCTGAAATCAGCATTACCAAGTGCCTCACTTTGCAAGCTTGTGCTAGTCACGACACACATCGCAAAAATACATGGGTTTCTCCTCTGGAAAGATGACAAAACCCTTAACGAAACATATGTAGAACTCATGGGTATATCATGCACACAATAATCATGGCAAAAATGACAAATATCTAAATGAAGTAGCAGATCTGACAATTATCTCAAGTAGCACTCTTCTAACAGCATTTCGGGCATCAAGATGAGCTCAAATGAAAATGATGCAATGAGATGAAATGATGTACTCTCTGAGACGAACATTTTGATATGCTATATGCCAAAAACGAAGCTACGCATGCGGAGATATAGCATGATGAACATGAGCACATGAACTAGGGTTATGAACAAAAGTCAACCGTCCGGATTTTCAGATCTGAGAACACAGTAGCGTTCGACCGGGTACTGTAGCCGAATCGAGGGTCGCCGGAGATGAGTTCGACGACGGTGGGGAAAAACGGCCGGGGCTCCAGGCGAGGTGGCCCGAGACCTCGCCGGAGATGCGCGCGGCGGCGCTGGACCGGCCCC
>NC_057803.1:281656409-281663473 GCF_018294505.1 Triticum aestivum | reverse complement strand
CAGGTGGCGTCTCCCGGTTGGGCAGGCGGTGGCGGCGGACACGTCCGGCTCCGTCCGGACGTGTCCGGTGGCGGCGGAGATCCGATTTTTAGGGTTTGAGAGAGGGGATCCGCGAATTTAGAGGAGGGGTCTATATATATGCATAGGAGGAGCTAGGAGAGTCCAAATGAGGTGCGGTTTTTGGCCACGCGATCGTGATCGAACGCTCTAGATGATGGAGAGGGTTTTGGTGGGTTTTGGGCCAACTTGGAGGGGTGTTGGGCTGCAACACACATGAGGCCTTTTCGGTCCCTCGGTTAACCGTTGGAGTATCAAACGAAGTCCAAATGATATGAAACTTGACAGGCGGTCTACCGGTAGTAAACCAAGGTCGCTTGGCAAGTCTCGGTCCAATCCGGAAATGTTTAATCCCCACACACGAAAGAAAGGTAGAAATGACCACCGGAGGAGAACGAAGCGCCGGAATGCAAAACGGACAACGGGGAAAATGCTCGATTGCATGAGATGAGCACGTATGCAAATGCAATGCACATGATGACATGATATGAGATGCATGACAACGACAACAACACACGGAGACAAAAACCCGAACCCGAGAAAATAAAATAACTTAAGGCCGAAAACGCCAAGAGTTGGAGTACATATTGGGAAAGTTACATCCGGGCAAATTTGAAGGGGCAGCTAGTACAAGCTATCCTGACAAAAGTGGTCTTCGCCTGCAAAAAGCTGTGGCGGTGACACCGTCTTGGGCTCCACGATGACCTCCGTCTTGCCGTCCTCCTGGTCTTGGTCTTGTTGCACCAATATAGCAACCTTTGGCTGATGCCTTGGTACTCTTCGCCTGTGCTGGCCTCCTTAGCACCAAAGAGGAAATAAGGACGTTGTGGGCACTGGAGCCCGCCTGGTATCGTGCGTCATGGCTCACGTCATGAGGGCCTCATGAGGTTTGCCCCGCCTTGATATCTCCGCTCCTCCTGAGCCTTCCTGGCTAGGCTACTCCAGAGGAGGTGTTGCAACGTCTGCCTCGTGAGGCTTGGACCCTCGCGAGGGTCTTGGATGCCTTGTTGATGAAGATGGGCCGTACGGCCTGCTGGCTTAGCCACGCCATGGGCCGCAGGCAGGCAAGTCTGGGGACCCCCGTTCCCAGAACACCGACAGTAGCCCCCGGACCCAAGGTGCGCTCGGGCATGGCTTCGCGGCGAAGCCAAGGGCCAAGTACGGAGCTCCACGGGCCCGAAAAGCCTGCGGCCTCGATTGACGCATGGTGGTTCATTGGACATAGGCGTCTCCGCTTCCCCATGCTGCCTCGGCAACTGCATGACTTGACAAGTCCATGCGACATGCAAGGAAAACTGTTATTACCTGCGATCATGGGAGACGCCGGTTGGCCTTCTCTTGCTATAAATGGGGAGGGGGCGGAGCCCCTGTTGCCCATCTCTTCCTTGCTTGCTTGCTCCTTCCTCCTCGCTCCATCACTTGCAGTGACACCCATGGCACCAGAAGGAAGTTCTCCGCGGCCGAGAAGGGGAATGTAACGCCCTCGATGCGGCTATATCTCCCACGTGTCGAAGCACGACTTAGAGGCATAACCGCATTGAAAGCAATGTCGCAAGTGAGGTAATCTTCACACAACCCATGTAATACATAAGGGAAAGAGATACATAGTTGGTTTACAATCGCCACCTAGCCTCTTTTTCCCTTGGGTTAGGCCAGCCCAAGGGTCATCTTTATTTTAACCCCCCCCCCCCGGGCCAGTGCTTGTCTAAGTGTTGGTCCGAAATGGGCAGCCTGCGGGGCCACCTCGGGGAAACTTGAGGGCTGGGTTACTCGTAGCTTGACCTATCCGGTGTTGCCCTGAGAACGAGATATGTGCAGCTCCCATCAGGATGTCGGCGCATCGGGCGGCTTTGCTGGACTTGTTTTACCATTGTCGAGGATGTCTTGTAACCGGGATTCCGAGCCTGATCGGGTCTTCCCGCTAGAAGGAATATCCTTCGTTGACTGTGAGAGCTTGTGATGGGCTAAGTTGGGACACCCCTGTAGGGATTTGAACTTTCTAAGCCGTGCCCGCGGTTATGGGCAGATGGGAATTTGTTAATGTCTGGTTGTAGAAAACCTGAAGTTGATCCTAATTAAAATACATCAACCGCGTGTGTAACCGTGATGGTCTCTTTCCAGCGAAGTCCGGGAAGTGAACACGGTGTTGGAGTAATGCTTGACGTAGGTTGTTCTAGGATCACTTCTTGATCATAGTTTCTCGATCGTGCTTTGCCTTCTCTTCTCGCTCTCTTTTGCGAATAGATTAGCCACCATATATGCTAGTCGCTTGCTGCAGCTCCACCTCATACCTGTTACCCTTCCTATAAGCTTAAATAGTCTTGATCGCGAGGGTGTGAAATTGCTGAGTCCCCGTGACTCACTGATACTTCCAAAACCAGTTTGCAGGTGCCGATGTTACCGAGAAAGTGAAACAACCAAGCTCAAGGAGGAGCTCGATGAAGATCTTGTCCTTTATGTTGATCCACTTCCACTTGATCAGTAGTGGAGCCCAGTTGGGGTCGATCGGGGATCTGTGTAGCTTTTGGGGTAGTCTTCCTTTATTTTGTTTCTGTAGTCGGACCTTGATTGTATCTGGTTGATGTAATGCTTTATTCATGTATTTGTGTGAAGTGGCGATTGTAAGCCAACTACGTATCTCTTTCCCTTATGTATTACATGGGTTGTGTGAAGATTACCTCACTTGCGACATTGCTTTCAATGCGGTTATGCCTCTAAGTCATGCTTCGACACGTGGGAGATATAGCCGCATCGAGGGCGTTACAAGTTGGTAATCAGAGCCTTCCCCGACCTTAGGAGCCCCCTACTTGATCGAATTGCCAGCGTTATTGAGTCTAGAAATGTTTTGAGTCATTTAGGATTATATATAGCAGAGAGTTAGGAATTCTTTTTACTCCCCAGTCCCTTCATCGCTCTGGTGAGGCATCCTGACGTAGAGTTTTGACTCTTCTCTTCTCAAATTTCACTAAAAAAACTTTAGGATCACGCGGGTATCTTGGAATCGTTCCGATGGTTTTGTGACAAGAACATTGTTCTTTGTGCCTCCTGTCATTTAGGGCTTGTGGCAGTGTCCCGGGGAGTTGAGCTTCGAGGTGTTTTCGTCACAATTTTATCGTTGCAGTTCTGGAATACCTGAGATTAGTTTCGCCGACATCGAAAATCTCTTTTATGCAGTTGTTGGTGAGATAACCTCGACGCCACCCAATACTGGGGCGGGAGTTCGGGAGTATTGCCATAACTCATATAACGGATGCTTTTCGAAGGTTGAGGTAGATGATTTCCGAAGGTTTCTTGGTTATGTGTTGAAGGATGGATACAGCTGGATGTAGGATTTGCTAGTTTTGGGTGACATATTATGCTTCCCCTATATCCCAACACCTGATTGCATAACCGGAAAATTTCAGGAGTTTATAAGTGGGAATTCAGGTAGATCTTAGGATATCTTTCCGACAGATGTATGATACGAAATTGGGGTTCGACGTCTAGTGGTCCTCCTATCCACGGTTGGTTTTACAGTGGTCTCGTTGTGTCTTAAATAGTCCTTGGCTATGCCGACTCGGGGACGCTTCGTATGTCATGTGCACTGCCTTGTACATGATGGTGTTGTACGATCGAGCCCGTGTAGGCCCCACCACGAAAACTTTAGACGAAATCTCTATCATATGTTTGTTCCGGCTTATTCTGCAAGCCAATCTTTTGTTTTGCCTTGAGTTGTGGTATTCGAGTTGCTTCGAAGTCAAGTGTTGATTCCATACCTTTCCTAAATGGAGTTCTCATACTCCGATGTGAATACCAATCCTTCATGATAATCGAGATTGTCATGTCAATCCTTTTTCAACCGGCGTGTTTCTCTTCAAGTGGATCTGATCATTCCAATATCAGCAAGATCTATTACTAGTTCTTCTGAATGGTGTTGTCTTCATCCGTCCTCAAATTGCCTTTGTTTTTCCCGCCCTCCCACCCTTTTTCTTCAAGGAATCCGATGTATTTATCAAGTATCCTTTTATTCTGGTGAAGTCTCTCCATCATTTTCCGTCAATATTCTTATCTGGTGATTCTCATGAAGACCTAACGGAGCTTCAAGTTCATCATTCTCCATTCTTTCCTTTTCCGGTGGATCCAATTCAAGCTTTCGGTGTTGATCATATTGTTTTTTATATTTCAAATGCTTTTCTCGTGCCGGTGCACCTCATAACCATTCATTTCTTGCTATTCATTTGTTCTGGAGTGCTCAAGATATCTCGAAGATTCGTGTTTTCCACTCTACATTCATTCAAGATCTTTCAATGTTGTTATCTCATTCTAGCCATTTAATTCAACCGGTGCAATCTCAGTTTCTAGCAATCGTTCTACGGTGTATCTTTTGAGTGGGCCCTAACCCACAGGTCATTTTCCAGGATCTTACCTGACTCTTCTTATTTTCCTGGAGCTATCCTCAAATTTCTTTTCGAAGTTTGACGTAAGAATGATTTATCATCAGTCAAATGTCTTTCTCTAAGATCTTTCAAATTCATTTCATTGTTGATTCAACTTTTATATTCTTCTTTATTCCGGAGTGCCTCAACAATTCATGGTGGTGTTTATCATCGTCATTCTCGGATTTGAAGATCGAAGAAGAGTTTTCCTCCATATCTTGCCCCATTCTTGGCCATCATCTCATAATTGTTTTTGATTGTGAGAATCCTTTTGACCTATCCGAAGCATTTCAAGAGTTTTTCAGTTTGTTTATCCGAAGGCCATCATTTCGGGATTATCCATTTCAGCTTCAGCTCTCGTTCTTCAAAAATCTTACGGGTGCTTCGTTCAAGTTTTCTCTAATCAATTCACGATCTCTTCGTTCTCATGTATCTAGATTGTCTCAAGTATCTTCGTTCATTTCATAATTCTTCCGGGTGATTCGTTATCTTTTATTCGTTCTTTTTCAATCCTTACAGTGGTTCGTTTAAGATTTCTTGTCCTTCTTTATCATACCAATTCATTCGTTGTTTCGATTCCACCGGTGGTTAGTTGAAGACCTTCTCAAGTTGGCGCCGTATCTATCCTAATCCTTTCTTCGAGAATAAGTTGTATGCAATCTGTTTGCTCGTCATCAATTTAATTGGTGAAGGATAAGCATAATGTAATCCTTATTCTTGTTTCATGCAAGTGATTAATTTCCTATTCCAGAGGCTCATCAAATTCCTTATTTCCATTGTTTCATCTTCTCTTTTTCCCAGAGTTCCAACCTTTTTCAATTACATCTCCATGGAGATTCGTTTAAATCATTGCAAGGCTTCAAACTTATTCTTTTCATCCTCCATTTCGTTTGATCATTCTTTTTTACCGGAGTTTTCACGAAGGCTCGACATGGTGATTCATCAAGGATTTAATTCCTTCTCGAAGTGTTCATCGAGATTCTTTTCAGAAGAACTCAAGTATTTCTTCATCTTGCAATCCGGAGTGCATTTCTTTCAACCATATCATTGGAGGTGGTTTTACGTCATTCTTGATAATTTGAGTTCATGCTTCATGATTCACACATTGTTATGAATGAGGTATTTTAAGTCCATCAACCTATTCATTGGAATTGTCTTGGGTTATATTTCACCTAAAGCCTTCCCTAAGGATTGTTGTTATATGGTGCTCATAAGTGACCCAAGTTCTTCTTTTATTCTCCCGGTGAAATAGTTTTCTCGTCTCCTTGTTGATATCAATCCAATTCTTTTTCCCGTAAGTGGTTGGTTGTCACCTCATAATTTGAGATGTATTCCATAAGACCATATCAAGGTTATTCCTTTCATTGTTGGGGTTCCAACAACTCCGCCCGACCCGTCTCCTAAGGATACCTTTTCAAGCTCTTTTGTAGAAGAAGTTGGCATTTTCTTCTACATTCTTTTATCTCAATGATCTATCTTCTATTTCTCTCTTCCGGAGGCATTGCGATGTTGCTCTTTTGCACCCATCATTTTGTTTTGCCAAGATCATGCTTCTTTATTTTGCTTATCCATTTAACCAGAGTGTTCTATCCTTTTTGCTCAAGTTCTTTTCGCCTTATCAAGACTTGCATCCCTTCTCAACCGGAGTGCTGCTCGAAGTTGTTCTTCCTTGTCCCATTTTTCTAAAGGAGTGTTTTCAACTTCGATCATATTCGTTGTGTTCTTTTCTCGAAATGGCTTAACCTTTGCAAGGTTCTTTGGTTTCACTTGTTTGTCAAAGGAGCAACTTAGTTTTACCGCTTATCTTCCTCCTCTGTTTTCCCCTCCGGTGCCATTCTAGATCTCGGGACGAGATCCTCTCGTAGTGGTGGAGTGTTGTAACGCCCCGAGACCGATGTGTCAGGTGTCTTCCAGTTATTCGCTGTTGTTGCGTTGTCATTGCTTGCGTGTCATGCATTGCATATCATGTCATCATGTGCATTTCATTTGCATACATGTTCGTCTCATGCATCCGAGCATTTTCCCCGTTGTCCGTTTTGCAATCCGGCGCTCCTATGTCACCCGGTGTCCCCTTTTACCTCTTTTCGTGTGCGGGTGTTAAACATTTTCAGATTGGACCGAGTCTTTTCATGCGGCCTTGGTTTAGTACCGGTAGACCGCCTGTCAAGTTTCGTGCCATTTGGACTTCGTTTGATACTCCAACGATTAACCGAGGGACCGAAAAGGCCTCGTGTGTGTTGCAGCCCAACACCCTTCAATTTTGGCCCAAAACCCAACTAAGACCTGTCCATCATCTCGGCGTTTGATCACGATCGCGTGGCCGAAAACCGCACCTCATTTGGACTCTCCTAGCTCCCTCCACCTATAAATATGTGATCCCCTCCGAAATTCGCGGTGCAAACCCTACCCTAACTCTCCCCGCCGCCGCCGGACATTTCTTCCACCGCACCGGACAATGTCCAGCCGCCGCGCCGGACGAATCCGGGCGCGACACATCAGCACCGCTGGCTCTCTCTCTCCTCCTCCACCGCGTGGCCCGCGAGGCCCAGATCCGGCCCGCGCAAGCCCACGTGCCGCCGCCGCTCGCCCGCC